>NC_056734.1:165085922-165120922 GCF_019279795.1 Protopterus annectens
TTTTGGCTATAGATTGAAAAGATAAGACATGACTGTATTCTTTATACTTCTATAAAGGAATTAGTAAATGCTCACAGATGCCTTCTGTCAATCATTTAAGCCTCCTTTGAGCTTGATCCTTATTGTGACTGCACTGCTAAATAGCTATAGAAATAATAAGAAAAGGAATGCATACCTGGTTACCTAAGCTACACCTATGTGGACAGCTGTGGGATGCATATTTTTTTTCTAACAGAACTTTTTCTAGTAGAAGTGTTACAATGGATGCATTACTTAATTGAACAATATACTGGGCCTTGCTTGGTTAATGCAACCAGCTAGCAGTAATGAACGATCTGCTTATCCCTTAACAGTCTTTCATTTCATTACCTAACTTCTATATTTTTTAGTATAACACAGTATTACAGGATGTAGTCTGTTCCTGAGATTTGCCACATCAAGAGGCACCAGAGCACCTGAAGTGGAGTAAGTGGAGGGTTAGATGTTGCTAAATTGTTAGTAATGGTAATGTTACATTTCTTTAAAGTATGGAAACTTTAAATACTCATTATGATTTGCATTACTTAGTTGTGTTTTCTTGAGTTAATACATTTTCAATTACCTGTAATTCATACAATTCCTAGTTAGTAGTAAAATGATCTGAGCAGTACAGCATGCAAAAAGTTGGATGCAGTTTATACACTTGCTGCTTTGTTCCCCACCCCACTCGGCCTAAGGTGTGATGAATAGTTCTGTTCATCAGTTTTGTACTTGCAATAAGTATTCTGTAAATAAATTACATACTTTTAAAAAGCATGCAGTTTGTAAATCAATAAGGCCTCATTTTGCCTAGCACTAACCACTGTAAATAGGCTCATAGGTAAGTACTAGGCTAGTTGCCCTTGTGGGCCATTTTAAGTCTAGCCAATTTCCATCAAAGATGTGTCTGTGAGTTAAAACACCTTGACAATTATTCCAAAAGCAAGGTGCAGAAACGGAGATGATGTACAATCCACTATAGAGCTTTATTCAACCACCAAATCCACAAACAGTACGAAACAGAACGAAAAACGAACACTTGAAAATATATAAATGCCTTAGATATTCCACCATGCGTTTTCATCTCATACATAGACTTCATCAGATGACCAGCCTGTTTCAGGAGGACCAATATTTAAATACAACCAATTAATCAGTTTATTATACAATTAAGTAATCTACCAATAAGTTATAAAAGTACTTAAGACCATAAATATACCCATACTTCAAAAAAGCTTGCTAAAATTTATCAAATCAACATTATAGTTCTTTATTCTTCTCAAATTAAAACCCATTAAATAATATTATTATAAAATCTTCAAAAAAGTCATTATTTAAAAAAGTCATTTTTTAAAAAAAGTAGTTTCTAATATAAAAGTATAAATAAAATACAGGATATTCATTTTGTGCAGACCTGTGCCCTCTAGTGGCTGTGTTTAGGTTATATTTCATATCCCTTTAGAGCTTAGCAGATCTTAGCTTTAACAAAGGTTTAATAAAGATATAGTCGTTTAAACCTGGGGGGTCACTTGCTTCTAGGGTTATCTGCCACCATAGCTCCCTGTATTCTATTTTATCTTCCCAAGGACCCCCCCCCCAATATCATTTTTAATTTGTTCTAAAACCATAAAACCAAAACTAGCATCTGAACAGGTCCTAGTATGTTTAAAAAGAGCATTAGTTTCCTTTCCCACTGAAATTTCATAACTATGTTCATAGATCCTTCTTTTTAATTTCCTTTCTGTCTTTCCCACATAGAAGGACCCACATGTCCTGCAAATAGCTAAATATATAATTCCATTAGTCTCACAATTGTAATATTCAGAGCTATTTATCCACTTTTTTCTACTTTCCAGGTAGTAATTTTCTAAATTTAAAATATATATACATTGGGTACAATGGCCACATTTATATGTTCCCTTCTTACCCCTGTTATTACTACCTACTTGTTTGTTCTCTAAAATAGTTCTGATACAATGGGAATTCTTATAGATCACCTTTTGTGGTATATTGGACAAATCTTCTATGACCGAGAGGGAAACAAATCTCTCCCATTCCCTTAAAAAAATCGTTTTAACATTACTATTTAAAACATTGTATTCTAGTATTAAGGCCTGATTAAAATCCTCTCTAGCCTTTTCTTTGATAAAAATATTACTGTATTCTTTACATCCTAGTATGGGTTTAAATTTGTCAATTCTCCCTTTTTCCACTTCTTCCTTTATTTGGGTAATGAAATTCAGAGGGTAGCCCCTCTCTAAAAACATTTTCTGTAGTAACTCACACTCCTTAAGAAAATCACTTTCCGAACTTGTCATACGGCAACCCCTTACAAATTGTCCCTTCACAATGTTTTTCTTACAATGTAAAGGGTGTGCACTTTCAAAATGCAAGAAGGAATTGCAGAAAGCTGGTTTTCTATATATTTTAGTTTCAAAATTTGTACCTACTTTATATACCTCAATGTCCAAATATTGCAGGCTAATGTCAGAAATGTTATATGTAAACCTCAAAAAATTAGTTGTATTACTTATATACATTATAAATTCCTCTAATTTATCTTTTCCAGCTGTCCAAAAAATTACTATGTCATCCAAAAACCTACGATATAAAGACCTACATTTTTCAAATTCAGTATTAAAAATATATTTCTCCTCCCATTTAGCAAGGACCAAGTTCGCATATGTAGGAGCACAGGCAGCTCCCATTGCTACCCCCTGAATTTGTTGATAAAATTCACCGTTAAAATAAATAAAATTATTCTTTAAAATCAAATCCATCAACCATATGTTTACTAGTTTCTCATCCTGTGTTAATATTTTGTCCTCATACGCAATCTCCTCCAACATTTCCATCCCCTCCTTGTGGGGAATGGAAGAAAACAAATCAATGATGTCTATGGTTACAAAAAGAAGATTATCATGATATAACTTGTTAGAAATTTCTTTTAAAAGGTCCCAGGAATCCCTTAATATAGTATTCCTATGTAGCCATAATTTTTTTAATTTTTTATCTACATATTTAGCCAAAGCATAGGTTTTAGATCCCTCTGCAGATACAATAGGTCTAAGTGGGGGGTCACTTTCACATTTATATATCTTAGGTATACCAAATATAGTGGGAGTTTTGGGTTTATCTACTTTCAAATACATAAAAGTATTATAATCAATCAATTTCTCATACAACATAAAATTTATACTCACATCTATTTTATTATAAGCTATATTAATCTCATTTAAAGACACATTACAATATTTTGTTTCATTCCATAATAATGTGTTCATCTTGCTCTCATATAATATGTTGTCCATAATCACCATTCCTCCTCCTTTATCTGGTTTCATTACCCTAATATTTTTATTGTCCTTAATTTCATACATTATTTCTCTCTCTTTTCTACTTAAGTTTCCTTTATACCCCACCTTAGTCTGTTCTTTTCTTATTTCCTTTTCTAACACCCTTTCTAAATTTCTTAACTGGGGGTGTAAAGGGGGATTATAAGTACTTTTCCATTTTAATTCAGTATTATTGTTTACTTTTTTAACTGGGAACATGATATTTAAATTAACTTTTCTCAGGAACATCTTAATATCTAGTAGGCTTCTAGTCATATCACCCTTTTTATAGGGAATGAACTTCAACCCCTTAGAAAAAAATCCAAAATGTTCCTTTACTATATTTAAATTGCTAAAATTGTATATATAATAATTATTGTACGTATTCCTGACCCCTTCCACAAGAATATCAGTAGGGGATATGGTGGGGTGGGTTAGGTGAGTATTCCTTAGAATCTCCCCCTCCCCCTTCTCCACCCCGTCCTCTGAAAATTTGTCTCTTGTAAGCCTTGTTTATTCATCAGTCTTTCAGATCTCCTTAGAGGGGGGTAATCTTGATCATATTCCTGTTCATCATCATAAAAATGTTCTTCATTCCTTTTGTTTTCCACCATAGTTTCATTAAGATTGTGTCTATCAAAAGTTTGTTTAGAATACTTCTGTGGAGGTATGGGGTAACTATTATTGCTATTATATTCCTTAATATCCCTCTCCAACTTTTTCATTTTTCTGTAAACTAAATCATCACATTTGTTGTCTATATCATTTCTAATGGAATAATATTTTTCTTTCTCCTCCTTAATAGTAAACATTAAATCCTCCTTTACCTACTGGTCTAACTCATCTATGTCCTTTTGGATTAAATCCTGATTCCTAACATTTTCCCTAATGATTAATCTTAATACATCTAAACCACATTTATTAAACACTTCAATGAGTTCATTGTAAAAAGTAGAACCAACCAAAGCATTATTGGGAAATTTATATACCCGTAGGCCTTTAGGTACAATTTCCCTAGAGATACATTCTTTTAAATATTCATTTTTAATCTCTAATGTTCAATATTTATGCATTAATTTGTAAAGTTTATCACATTTACTTCTATATGAGTCACCAGAAACATACTGTTTGTTGTTAGAGTGATCAAGTTTAAATTAATATTTAGTCCGTAACCAGTCCTTCATATCTTTAAAAACTTTAGTTTTGACAGTACCTGTCACCATAGCTTTAGCGTCTGGTGCCTTTGATCTCTGCCCAGTATTTCTGCTCTTATTGGAATTAACTCCATTTTCGCCCACTTTAAAGATGTTCAGAGTAGTAGCTGGATTAAAGGTTTCACCATTTTCCTCTCCAGGGTCGCCGACGCCTTGTACTATGCCAATAAGCTCCCTTGGATTTTCATCCTGTATAAATAATGCTTCGGTTCCTGGCTTATGACGCTGAGCTAGGTTTCCATAAATCCCCACCAGGAATTGGCTGAGTGGGGTAAGTAAATCTATCAATTCAGTAAGCTGGCCAATCAATTTCTGCGATTGGCCCAGTTCATCCTACCCTCTGGGATCAGGAAGTGGTTGCGTCTCCATCTCCTCGCCACTCAAAGTACCAATAACCAAAAATAAAGTGGTGTAAACTGCCCAAAATGACCAAAAACTCCAAAAGCAAGGTGCAGAAACGGAGATGATGTACAATCCACTATAGAACTTTATTCAACCACCAAATCCACAAACAGTACGAAACAGAATGAAAAACGAACACTTGAAAATACATAAACGCCTTAGATATTCCACCGTGCGTTTTCGTCTCTTACATAGACTTCATCAGATGACCAGCCTGTTTCAGGAGGACCAATATTTAAATACAACCAATTAATCAGTTTATTATACAATTAAGTAATCTACCAATAAGTTATAAAAGTACTTAAAACCATAATTATACCCATACTTCAAAAAAGCTTGTTAAAATTTATCAAATCAACATTATAGTTCTTTATTCTTCTCAAATTAAAACCCACTAAATAATATTATTATAAAATCTTCAAAAAAGTCATTATTTAAAAAAGTCATTTTTTTGAAAAAAGTAGTTTCTAATATAAAAGTATAAATAAAATACAGGATATTCATTTTGTGCAGACCTGTGCCCTCTAGTGGTTATGTTTAGGTTATATTTCATATCCCTTTAGAGCTCTGCAGATCTTAGCTTTAACAAAGGTTTAACAGAGATATAGTCGTTTAAACCTGGGGGTCACTTGCTTCTAGGGTTATCTGCCACCATAGCTCCCTGTATTCTATTTTATCTTCCCAAGGACCCCCCATATCATTTTTAATTTGTTCTAAGACCATAAAACCAAAACTAGCATCTGAACAGGTCCTATTATGTTTAAAAAGAGCATTAGTTTCCTTTACCACTGAAATTTCATAACTATGTTCATAGATCCTTCTTTTTAATTTCCTTTCTGTCTTTCCCACATAGAAGGACCCACATGTCCTGCAAACAGCTAAATATATAATTCCCTTAGTCTCACAATTGTAATATTCAGAGCTATTTATCCACTTTTTTTCTACTTTCCAGGTAGTAATTTTCTAAATTTAAAATATATATACATTGGGTACAATGGCCACATTTATATGTTCCCTTCTTACCCCTGTTATTACTACCTACTTGTTTGTTCTCTAAAATAGTTCTGATACAATGGGAATTCTTATAGATCACCTTTTGTGGTATATTGGACAAATCTTCTATGTCCGAGAGGGAAACAAATCTCTCCCATTCCCTTAAAAAAATCTTTTTAACATTACTATTTAAAACATTGTATTCTAGTATTAAGGCCTGATTAAAATCCTCTCTAGCCTTTTCTTTGATAAAAATATTATTGTATTCTTTACATCCTAGTATGGGTTTAAATTTGTCAATTCTCCCTTTTTCCACTTCTTCCGTTATTTGGGTAATGAAATTCAGAGGGTAGCCCCTCTCTAAAAACATTTTCTGTAGTAACTCACACTCCTTAAGAAAATCACTTTCCGAACTTGTCATACGGCAACTCCTTACAAATTGTCCCTTCACAATGTTTTTCTTACAATGTAAAGGGTGTGCACTTTCAAAATGCAAGAAGGAATTGCTGAAAGTTGGTTTTCTATATATTTTAGTTTCAAAATTTGTACCTACTTTATATACCTCAATGTCCAAATATTGCAGGCTAATGTCAGAAATGTTATATGTAAACCTCAAAAAATTAGTTGTATTACTTATATACATTATAAATTCCTCTAATTTATCTTTTCCAGCTGTCCAAAAAATTACTATGTCGTCCAAAAACCTACGATATAAAGACCAACATTTTTCAAATTTCATAGAAGAAGAAGGGAACATATAAATGTGGCCATTGTATCCAATGTATATATATTTTAAATTTAGAAAATTACTACCTGGAAAGTAGAAAAAAGTGGATAAATAGCTTTGAATATTACAATTGTGAGACTAAGGGAATTATATATTTAGCTATTTGCAGGACATGTGGGTCCTTCTATGTGGGAAAGACAGAAAGGAAATTAAAAAGAAGGATCTATGAACATAGTTATGAAATTTCAGTGGGAAAGGAAACTAATGCTCTTTTTAAACATACTCGGACCTGTTCAGATGCTAGTTTTGATTTTATGGTTTTAGAACAAATTAAAAATTATATTAGGGGGGTCCTTGGGAAGATAAAATAGAATACAGGGAGCTATGGTGGCAGATAACCCTAGAAGCAAGTGACCCCCCAGGTTTAAACGACTATATCTCTATTAAACCTTTGTTAAAGCTAAGATCTGCTAAGCTCTAAAGGGATATGAAATATAACCTAAACATAGCCACTAGAGGGCACAGGTCTGCACAAAATGAATATCCTGTATTTTATTTATACTTTTATATTAGAAACTACTTTTTTTAAAAAAATGACTTTTTTAAATAATGACTTTTTTAAAGATTTTATAATAATATTATTTAATGGGTTTTCATTTGAGAAGAATAAAGAACTATAATGTTTATTTGATAAATTTTAGCAAGCTTTTTTGAAGTATGGGTATAATTATGGTCTTAAGTACTTTTATAACTTATTGGTAGATTACTTAATTGTATAATAAACTGATGAATTGGTTGTATTTAAATATTGGTCCTCCTGAAACAGGGTGGTCATCTGATGAAGTCTATGTATGAGACGAAAACGCATGGTGGAATATCTAAAGCGTTTATGTATTTTCAAGTGGTTGTTTTTCATTCAGTTTCGTACTGTTTGTGGATTTGGTGGTTGAATAAAGCTCTATAGTGGATTGTACATCATCTCCATTTCAGCACCTTGCTTTTGGAGTTTTTGGTCATTTTGGGCAGTTTACACCACCTTGAAAATTATGCCAACTCCCAACCCTTATCACAACCCTTAACCCTGTATCTGTGTACTGTAAAAAACATTATGTATTTCTTACTATTTCAGATTGTCTATATGTACAAATAAATATAAAATTCAGTACAGTCAGTCATACATTCATATACCTGCACTGACTTTACCTAGTTATATCTGCAAACATACAACATTTTGCTTACAGTTCTCTTTTTATGTTACAGGAAAAATAAAAATATACTGTAGAACCTTCTCTCCTGCACCTGAGCTACCCAAGGTGTCAGCTGGTCTCCTATCTGCCTCTTCAGGTCATCATACCTGTGCTAATACTGCTGTCCAGACCAGGATATCCCTGTCAGGGATTACAGATGCTCTAACTCCAGCAAGATATAAAGTTTCTTCGACTCTGTGCCAGAAGCAACCTGGTCAAGTTTCTGCAGGTATGACTCCTGTAACAGGTAGAGAAAGACCTTGCTCTCCTTTCCAAATCAGTGTGGGACTTGATCCTTGGCTTTCACAGATGCAATCCTGTTAACTGCAAGTAAAACAGTGAAGGATGTAAGTGTAGGTCAGGTGATAAGAGGGTATGAACCATATCCACTGACATGTGACATCAGCGTAACCAACCCACACAGCCATGTAAGGAGTAGTACCTCTGGAATTTATATCAGTATCAAGGTTGGTTTATTAACTAGACTGAATAAGTCACATGAATTTCCAGTTTTTTTTTAATAAGTGTCATTGTTTCCTTAGCTTTTTGAATGAAAATGTTTCAGCAGTATAATAGCTGCAGCTGCATAGGAGTATTTGTAATGTACATGACTCTGTTTGAAAGGTTGTCAGTATTTATTTCTTTGGAAAGGAACAAGGTACACATAGTCCCAAGCATCACAGAATGGAAAAACAAATTCTGGATAAATAACTGAATTAACCATGGACTCAAAGTCAAACCATATGCTTATTCTAAAGAAAGTTGAGTGCTTTCATCCCTTCTACTCAGGACTTTCTCAGAACACTCTTATAGTCATAATGATTGGTTTAAATACATTTTACATGTGGTAAATCAATCAATCAATCAATCGATCAAACAACTATTTAAAAATGTTTGCTCATAAGTGTTAAAAAATATGCTATAGTTTTACCAAACATACACAAAAAATAATAACAGGGAGGCAGTTTAAAACACATTGAGGTAAGAAACAAAATACCAGTTAGTTTCAACCAATATTTCAAAACTGGAGAATAAAAACAACATCATAATTTAGCAACCCTCGTTTTCAAAACAGGTTGAATTGAAATATGCTCATTTAAACCAGGTAATGTAGAGGCATCACAATGAATTTCCAGACTAATTCTTGGTATTCATAGGTTCATAGGTGTGTACTAGGCTAATGGCCCTGGAGCCTTTACAAGCCTAGCCCATAGTATTATCCTGGCATTGTGCCACCCAATCTTAGTTCCCAGTGCCTCTGTCAAGTAGAGCCACTGGAGTGATCCCTGGGGTGAATTTTCTATTTCTCATCCACTCATCAAGATTTCTCTTGAAAAGGGCCAGTGAGGCACTCTGCTTGACATGTATGGGAAGTCTATTCCATAGCATGGGCAGTCTGTGGGTTATGAACCTGTCCCTCCAGCTTGTTCTGATGTTTTGGTAATGTGGTTGAGGTCTCTGGAACATGTAGTGCGGAGGGATTGGGATTTCTTTAGATGTAGCATTTCTAACAGAGCTGGGTCAGACATGGCTTTGTAAGTCAAGCAGAGATCGCCTCTAAGTAGGCGATATGAGAAAGAGAATAGTTGGGGATTTTTGAGTCAGTCCATATAGGACAAGTGTTTAAGGAATAAGATCTTCTTTGTGAGGTATTTTTGTGACCTCTCCAGTTGTTGTAGGTGTCTAGTGAGGTACATGCCAAATGGGGCATTGTACTCGATAACTGGCCTAATGAGGGAAGATTAGAGGGAGACAATGATCTCTTTCTTCTTGAATGGAAAACCCTTAGTAATCAGATATGGCACATAGAAGGACTTTCTGACCACAGTGGCAATGTGGTGGTCAAAAGAGAGGTTGCTGTCAACCTGTGTTCCCACATCTCTTATGATGCCTTCTGTGTTCAGTGGATTACCATCAATGTGGTAATTCATGGGAACTGGGTTTTTCCCAAAGGGGATGCCGACACATTTTTTGGCATTGAGCTTAAGGCCATGGTTCTGACTCCAGTCATTGGTCTCAGTGAGACCTTTCTGTAGGATGTCAACATCACTTGGGGATGGCTCCCAACTTGCAATCATCTGCGCACTTTGTCAGCCAGAGTCCCTTTGTGTTGGCCTGGACTTCAGAGAAATAGATACCAAACAGGAGAGGGCCCAAGACTGTGGGACTCCACTCATGACTGGTCGACAGTCTGACTTGGAGTCAGCTACATTCACACCGTGGGTTCTATCTGTGAGCCAATTTGCAACCCACCTAGTGATATAGGGGTTGATGCCTAGCTTAGTGAGTTTTTCTATGATTCCTGAGTGGGGAATGGTATCAAAGGCTTTGGTCAGATCAAGGTAGGCTGTATGAACCACCTTGCCTTCATCCACAGCTCTGGTAACTGACTCAAAGAAGTCCACCAGGTTGAGCAGGCATGATCTACCCTTCACAAAACCAAACTGTGTGAGATCCAGAGTTTGGAGGTCCCCTATATCTTTGTTTATTAGGTCTATGATGATGCATTCCATAGCTTTACAGATCAGACTTGTCAGGCTAATGGGGCGATAGTTCCCAGGGTCTGTAGTTGCTCCTCCTTTGTGGAGAGGGATGACTGTAGCAGTGCGCCATTCGGTAGAGACAAAGCGGAGGTGAGGCTGTGATTGAACAGGGCACACAGGTGAGATGCCAGTTCACTCTGTAGTTTATGTAGAACACAGCCAGGAATATTGTCAGGTCCCGTAGAAGCTGTATTCTTGGCCATGGACAGTGCTGTTTTAACCTGTGCAGAAGTAATACTGGGTGTCTGGCAATTCTATTCTTCCACTGTCCCCTCTAATATTAGGGCACACTTTTTCAAGAATACCAAATTCAAACTTGGTGAAACCTTTACATACCAGGGAGTGTTTATATAGTGTGTTGTTAGTATTCTCTTTTTTAATATCATAAAGATGTTCATATAGCCTTTTTGCCGGTTTCCTTTAAGTTTTTCACACATAGAATGACTAGCATTGCTCACAAATTGCTATCTAAACAAATCTTTTTGTTTCACAGCTGCCCTTTTCAAACCTGATTTTTGTGCAACACTAATTGTTTAAAATAATAATTCCCCTGTCAAAAATATAACTTCAGAAACTACATTTTCCACATTTAGTAGTCTCAATAAAACACTCATTTGTATCCATCTCTAAAATTCTCTTAATATTCCTTCAACATTATAAACAAACTGGGGAACTTTGCCCATAGTACTAAAAATCTCTTCATCAACTATTAAAATAGACCAATTGTTTCTAATAATATTCCTCACATGTGGACTGGTATCATTATATTTAATAGTCATAGCATTGTGGAAGTTGGATGTAGTAGTACCAGATCCCCTTGTCTCTCTACTGTTGTGGGGTTACCTAACAGTGAGGTATATTTTATTCCTCTGTCTGTTATGACCTCCAACCTGAATGTTGACAAGTAAATTTTCGGGTACCCCTTTCCAGGAACATATGCCTCATTGTACCCAATTCTTCCATAATTTTGTATTTCTAAACCATTCTAGCGGGCTTAATAAATTGTCCCTTTACCAAGGTTTTCTTACAAGACCACGGGTGACAGCTATTATAATGTAAATACATGTTAGGCAATGTACTGTTTGTATAGATAGAGGACACAAAAATGTTTCCTTCCACAGCACGATTCACATCTAAAAAATGAGTAGATTGAAATGAAATTTTGTGAATGAATCTTAGAAAAGTAGCTGTATCTGTAATGTATTCTAAGAATGTGTCCTTATCTTGTGGACTCCCTTGCCAAACCAAAAAGATGTCATCCAAAAATCTGCAATAAAATATCCACCAGTCTTGATAAGATGATTTAAACACATATTGTTGTTTCCAGGTGATTATAACCAATAGGTACATAAGCTGTCCCCATACTTACACCCTTTATTTGTCTATAAAACTCACCTTCAAAGAATAAAAAGCTGTTCTGTAGGGCCAAGTCATTAATTCACAAAAACCCTCACTTCCTTGCTGTCCAATACTACATATTCCAGGAGAGCTTCTTGAAAAAAATCTAACCCCACATCATGTCGAATACTCATAAAAAGATCAGTGAGATCCACTGTTAAAACTCTACACCTTTCATTCCATAGATCAGATGTTAGCTTCCAAAAAATAATCCCATGAATCCTTTAAAACATAGGAATAACACTCAATGATGTTTTTTCAGTTTTCTATCTATGTAAACCAAGAGAGGATAAGTCTTAGACTCCTGCGTAACCACTCAATCTACAAGGGGTTAACCAAGTCCTTGTGTGTTTTAGTAATCTCAAAAATTACTGAATTAATGGGTGTTTGTTAAAAAAGAAAATCAAATGGTTCAGGGTTAATAATCCCGAGTGAAAGTGTCCTCTAAAATGCAAATCAATTTAATTATATACAATGTTAATTTCATTTTCTAGAAGCTAAAATATATTGGGGGGGCACTGTGGTGCAGCGGTTAGCATTGCCACCTCACAGCAAGAGGTTTTCTGGTTCGATTCTTGGCTGGGGTGCCTTCCGTGTGGAGTCTGCATGTCCTCCCTGTGGTCGAGTGGGTTTCCTCTGGGTGCTCCAGTTTCCTCCCACATCCCAAAGGCATGCTGTAGGTGGATTGGACACTCTAAATTGGCCCTAGGTGTGAGTGCTTACATGTGTGTGCCTTCTGTAGAAGGTTGGGTACTGGGCTGGCAACTCAACATCATAAAACTCCACTGCCAATCATGAGCAGACAGTTGATCTGCTGGGTGACCCCTAACCGGGAAAAGCCGAAAGAAGAAGAAGAAGAAGAAGCTAAAATATATTCTGTTTCATCCTGCAGCATCTCAAAGATCCTACTCACATAATCTATCACAACCCCCCCTCCTTTATTGAACTTCATTAGTCTTATAGTTTTGTCCTTAGTTAAGTTGTCCAAAAGTGTACATTCCTCATTGGTTAAATTAGAGAAGTCTTTAAGCGTCTCCTTTGAAACAGAATATAAGTCCCTCTCAGAAGCCCTTTCAAATAAATGTATTGTTTTGTGCAGGGGTGAGTTGTAAAGACTCCTCTTTTTCAAAGAGTTGGGGGTTAACAGCATGCCTTCTCTTCTGTTTAAGAAAGATAAATTTAATTTTCTCATGTTTAAATTCAAATCTAAAATCACATCTGAAATATTCATCCTATTTCTCAGCACAAGGTTGAATCCTTTTTCAAACAATGTGGAAAAATAGGTTCTATAGTCAAATGACTATAGTTAAAGAAGTTGAACCCCACCGAGTAACAATCCTACCATCCAAAGTGGAAGTAATATCATCTGTTGTATGTTTTACCAGTTGTTCTCTTTCCTTCCCTTCAACCTCTCTACCCTGTGTTTCATCCACCCCTTCCTCCTGTCCACTTGTTGATAAGCTGTCCTGTATGGACCTTTGATTAGTGGTATAGTACCTTCTTCCAAACCTTTGTTCCTCAATCTTTTCAACATTCTGAGTAGTGGGGGGAATTCTAAAGGTCACCACTGTTAAAAAAATTTCTTGCCTATGGGGGTTGTCGCCATCTGTCCCTAAAGTGGTTTCACCCCCATTTATATAATATCATTCATAACCCATGTTGTCATTAGGTACATCAATTTCATCCCTCCTATAAGTGGGATCTTCATTAATTTCCTTAACAGGGTATGCATCCCCTCTCCCCACATAATCCCATTCATCCCTCATTAACCTTTTTTCCATCACTTTCTTCAAAGAAATCGTATGTTCACTAATATGTTTACAATTATCATAAGTATTCTGGTAACATTCAAAAAGCAAATAATTAAGAATGACATAATTTAGGACAGCAATTTCTTCCATTAGACCATCAATACGTGAAACATTAAATTTAATAATAAATCCTGAGAGTTTTAGGTTGTTTCATCTTGCTTGAAAAAGGATTCAAATTCATGCCAAAAATAAAATTAATATTTTCGATGTAATCTTAGATTTAAAATTATACACTAGAAAATTAAATTTATCTTTTTTAAACAGGAGAGAAGGCATGCTGTTAACCCCCAATCCTTTGAAAAAGAAGAGTCTTTATAACCTATACATTTATTTGAAAGGGCTTCTGAGAGGGACTTGTATTCTCTTTCAGAGGAGAAGCAGAAATGCTTCTCCATTTAACCAATGAGGAATGTACACTTTAGGACAACTTTACTAAGGACAAAATTATAAGAATAATAAAGCCCAACAAAGGAGGGGTGGTTGTGATAACTAACCAGATAGACTACGTGAGTAGAATCTTTGAGATGCTGCAGGATAAAACAAAATATATATTAGCTTCCAAAAATGAAATTAACATTGCATATAAGAATATTTATTTGTTTTTAGCTGATGCTTTGACTCAGGAGATTATTAACCCTGAAACATTTGATTTTCTTTTTAGTAAACATCCATTAATTCCATCAGTTTTTGTGATTCCAAAAACACACAAGGACGTGTTTAACCCCCCCTTATATATTAATAGTGGCTGCGTAGAAATCTAAAACTTATCCCCTTGCAGTTTACATAGATAAGAAACTGAAAACATTCTTGAATATTATTCCCACATTTTAAAGGATTCATGGGATTTTTGGGGGGAAACTAACACCTAACCTATGGAATGAAATTTGTATTTTTTTACCAGTGGATGCCACTGATCTTTTTAAGAGTATTCCACATGATGTGGCATTGAAGTTATTTTTCAAGAGGCTCTCCTGGAATATGCAGTACTGGACACCAGGGAAGTGAGGTTTTTAGTGGAATAAATTTACTTGGCCCTACAGAACAACTTTTTATTCTTTGAAGATGAGTTTTATAGACAAATTAAGGGTGTTGATATGAGGAGCAGTTTGCACACCATTTGTTTAAATCAAATTATCTAGATTGGTGGACTTTTTATTGCAGATTTTTGGATGACATATTTTTGGTTTGGCAAGGGAGTCCACAGGATAAGGACACATTCTTGGAATACATTACAGGTACAACTATCTTTCTAAGATTTATGCATAAACTTTCATGTCAATCTACCCATTTTTTAGACGTGAATCTTGCTGTGGAAGGAAATATTTTTGTGTCCTCTATCTATAGAAACAGTACATTTTCTAACTCATATTTACATTATAATAGCTGCCACCCTTGGTTTCTAAGAAAAACTTGGTAAAGGGACAATTTATTAGGGCAATTAGAATGGTTTTGAAATACAATACTTTTATGGAAGAATTGGGTATGATGACACGTATATTCCTGGAGAGGGGGTACCAAAATGACTTACTTGTCAACATTCAAGCTGAGGTAGTCAGGCATAGAGGTATAAAATATACTCCACTATTAGGTAACCCCACAACGTAGGGAGGTAAAGGGATTTGGATACTACTACGCTCAACATCCAGAATGGTATGGCTGTTAAATATAATGATACCTGTCCACTTGTGAGGAATATTATTCGAAACAATTGGTCTATTTTAATAGTTGATGAAAAGAGTTTTAGTACTGTGGGCAACGTTCCCCAGTTTGTTTATAAGGTTGACAGGAATATTAAGAGAAGTTTAGAGAAGGATAAGAAGGAGATTTTTATTAGGACTACTAAATGTGGAAAATGTAGTTTCTGTAATTATATTTTTGACAGGGGAATTATTTTTTTAAACAATTTTTGTTGCACAAAAAACTGGTTTGAGAAGGGCAATTGTGAAACAAAAGGGTTGGTTTATATAGCGATTTGTATGCAATGCCAGTTGCTCCATGTAGGAAAAACTGAAAGGAAATAGGCAAAAAGGCTATATGAACATCTTTATGATATTAAAAAAGAGAATACTAACAACACACTATATAAATGCTCCCTGGTGTGTAAAAGTTTCATCAAATTTGAATTTAGCATTCTTGAAAAAGTATGCCCTAATAATAGGGGGGCCAGTGGAAGACTAGAATTGAACATCAAGATTTGGTCTGGCAAATTCAGCTTGATGCCTCTACATTACCTGGTTGGAATTAACATATTCCATTTCAGCCTGTTTTGAAAATGAGGGCTGCTAAATTATGATTTTTTTTTTAATTCCCTAGTGTTGAAATATTGGTTGAACCTAATTGGTATTTTGTTTCTTACCTCAATGTGTTTTAAACTGTCTCTCTCTTATTATTTTTCACGTATGTTTGGTAAAACTATGACATATTTTTTAACAGTTATGATCAAACATTTTATAA
Source organism: Protopterus annectens (assembly GCF_019279795.1). Taxonomy (NCBI): domain Eukaryota; kingdom Metazoa; phylum Chordata; order Ceratodontiformes; family Protopteridae; genus Protopterus; species Protopterus annectens. Next base: position 165,102,065 of record NC_056734.1, read on the forward strand.
ATAGTAATGATCAAATGAGTCTTTCTATGGCCTTCTTGTTTTCTAATTAATTATTGGATTGACTGATTAATTTACCACATGTAAAGTGTATTTAAACCAAGCATTATGGTTGTAAAAGTGTTCTGGGGAAGTCCTGAATACAAGGGATGAAAGTACTCAGCCTTCTTTAGAATAAATATATGGTTTGACTTTGTTTGAGTCCATGGTTAATTTAGTTATTTATCCAGAATTTATTTTTCCATTCTGTGCTGCCTAGGACTACATGGACCTTGCTCTTTGCTTTCTGGTGGTTTGAGTCGCATGGTAGACACATCTACGTTGGAAGCTCTTGGTTTGTTTTATTTCTTTGGGTAATCTAAGCAGTTAGGATGGCATGGCCTTAAAGGTACTTTTTGGCCCTTATAAAAGTTACAAAGAAGTAGCGCAGCAGCACAAAATACATTAGCATTATTATGGTAACTACATGTATAATTACTGGTTGCAAGTAGTAAGCGAGGAAAATCAAAATAGCACTCAATGTACTACTACAGTGTGGAGCACAAGACAGTTTCTGTACGGGTGTTAATGTGTGAATCAGGTTTAACTCATTACAGTTAAGTGCACCTCCAGGCATTTCTGCAGTTACCTCTTACTGACACCTCTAGGTGTCAAATATTGCTTGTTCATATATGCATTAATTCCAAAACCATGCTACATGCAAGATATCAGAAGATTTCATCTTAAAGCATACTTTATGGCAAACAGAATTGTATTGATATTTGACCTCTGTCTAATACAGCTAAAGAGGTATTGAATATTATTTGTATACTGTTTATTTGTATTCTAATAATTTTCATATTTCTCTAAAATCTCAACATTCAGGTAATACAGACAGAACTGCATTATCCTCATATGAAAGCTCATAGCTGTATGAAGAAATTCCTGCTGGCAGTATGTGTCTTGCTTGAATGTTTACTGAGATATCATAAGCTGTTTATACAACATTACAAAATTGATATTCACTACCTTTATTATGGCTTATTAAATCCAGTTTAAAGCATCAAACTGAATGAATGCCACTAATGTAAAGATTAATTTACCCTGAATAGTTTGCCATTTATAGGTTTCTAGTAACACTTATGGTTCCACAGATGTGAATATTTGTTTGAACTGTAAGGCCTGAACACAATACTAACTCAGCCCTTAGAACCTTTACAGAGACAATTCACCACCTCAAAAATGAAGGACAACTAGTCTCAGACATTTTCTTAGATATGTCAAAAGCTTTTGACATAGTGTCCCATCAGCTGCTCCTCAACAAACTTGGCACTTAAAATCTTAATACCACACCCTTAACATGGTTTCACAGTTATCTATCTGACCATCAACAGGCCACTGAATGGGCAAACAGTCTCTCCCCACTATTACCAGATATCATGGGGGTACCACAAGGTTCCATACTTGGGCCCCTCCTCTTCATAATATTTACCAACAACCTATATACTGCAACCCAACATGCCACCATCATCCAATATGCAGATGACTCCTCCCTTATCTGCTCAGCCCACTCCCTACAAGAATTCCAACACAAAATGCATTCATCATTCCAAGACATTGAAAAGTACCTCGCCCATCTATGTCAAGCAAAGTTCTTCATTAGCATTCTTCAAGAAAAATCTTGATGAGTGGATGGGAAATAGGAAATACACCCCGGGGATCACTTCTGTGTCTTTGCTCGACAGTGGCAAAGGAAAATAACTTTCTTGGGTGGCATAAGCCAGAGAACCTTGTTGGCTAGGCTTATGTAGGCCCTTCGGCCAATAGCCTAGTACCTACCTATGAACCTATGAACCAGAGACTTCCCATACGCTGGAAAAAGCTACCCATTCATGTCAAGCAAAGCTCCTCATTGGCCCTCTTTAAGAAAAATCTTGGCTTATATAGGCCCTAGGGCCGATAGCCTAGTACCTACCTACCTATGAACCTATGAACCAGCCACCAACTCATCCTAAATCCAAGCAAGACCAAGCTCATAATTTTCTCTAATAAATTTTCCAAACTCAGTACCCAATCCCTCTCCATACCAGTGGCGGATTTAGGCCTGGGCGCAGGGGCACACGCCTCCCCCTTTTTTAAAGCCATTATTCATTTGTGGCTTAAAAAAGGAAATGCACTGTTCTTCTATAGAAACCCATTAATGTGCTGCCAAAACAGTATCTTTCCGTTTAATTTTCCCAGCAATTTTTTTATTGCTTGCTTCCAAAGATGCATCGGGAGATACAATTGGCGGTTTCAATCAGGTGACCTTTTCTACAATCCTCAATAGTTCCTCCAACTGCATCTCAGACTGTAGTTCACTGAAGTTGTGTTTGGTGATAGTTTCGAATAGAGTGGATTTCCCAGTTACTAGAAGCACTTGGTAGTAGTGGCTAAGCCAAAAGTGCAGATTTGATTTGATCCCGAAGACCTTGTTCCAGGAATTCACAAGTGAGAATAAAACATCAGTGCTCAGAGAATCTGAGGTAATTTTTATTTTCCTTAGGCAAGTCTTGAAGAAATCCCGCCAAAGTGGGTACAGTTGTACGTATCTCTCGTTTGGCGCTCTACTGTACTTTTTCACTGAATCGGCTTCTGCACCTGTCTTACATACGCGTTACTTTATTTTATATGGAAAGAGTCTAAATAGCAAATATACCTGTAACTTATAATTTATATTACCATAACATGATTGTTTATCATTAAAGAAAGTCACTGTGCTTGTTTACATACTTCTCAACCTTCCAGGTTTTCTCAGTGTCCAGATTTTTCCTTCATATTTTTGGTCTGCTATTCATAAAATTTGTGTTTTTTTCTGGCAAGTGACTTAGGACTTGTCATTAAATAATGACACATTTTAGTCTGTGAAAGATTTGTGAAAATCGTTACAGTTGAGGGGTATGGCTCGTACATTAACAAATTTACGTTCGTTGAATGAACTTCTTTATATTGTTGCATAGGAGGGGCTGACATAATCCTCTGTTTTTGTTAAAAAACAGTCATTTATTTGTTACAGGAGATTATGTAAGTTAATGCGTTTTACATGTATCCATAGCTGATCCAATAATAGTAACTAAAATAGCTGGGATGTTTGTGTTCTGATTAGTAAGTGCTCAGCTGCTTTTCTTGAACTCCTTTTACTGTACTTTTTTACTCCGTCTAAAAGTAGTCCACATGCGTTACATCTGCTTACGGGTACTGCTTTGACATTTTTTTCTTCTTGGTCCCAACTCCCATATATGCAGACTTTTCATCCCCTAACCTAAACAGCTACTGGCAACACATATTTAATTTCAGAGCTTTCATTCTGAAGTATACAATGATTGACAGAGTCTCAAACCTCTGTGGTGCTCAGTCATTCACTGCCAAGATCGAGGTAGGTGGGACCAAACAGAAAGCTCAAACTTTGGAGGTGTATTATATGGCTACAGAGTTGACAGTACAGTATGTAACTGTGGTTTGTTAGCAGGTTATTTTTTTAATCTCTGTCAGGAAACCAGATTTTACACCACCGAGTTTGCACTCTTTGTCATAACAGTGAGCAGGTTTGCAAATGTTAATTTCGTCAGTAAGAATTCACGGCAGAAATTGTCGCTTGCATTTACTATGAAAAAAGAAAGGCACATAAAGATAGCTTGCCTGTGGCAATCTGAACAATTAAAGCATGTCACTCAACAGAAATCATTCATCATTTCTACAATAAAACACAGAATTAAAGAATTAATGAACTGTGCTCTTATTTACGCTTCCTCTTCATTTACTGGCATTTATATAGACAGAGCCACAACTACTTCTAATGATCTGCACAATCACCAGCTGTATTTGTGTGTATACAAAAACAGATAGGACACGAGCAACAAAATTTTATCATTTAGGTGTTTTGATCAGGCTGTAAAATAACTGTAATTGGTCAATTATGGGTGAACTGTCCCGATTTACTGTGATTCCCTGAGTAAACATTGCATTTTCTTACTGCAGTGCTTTTATTCTAATAAAGCATAAATCTATGAGTGCACTTACTTTTTAACCTGAATTTGCACACACATGCTAAGGCTGTTCCTTCCCCTTCTGTCTGATTGCCATGGACCGGTGCTTCTCAGTTCACTTGGAATGAGCCATGTAGTCTGTGGGAATATAGGGATGTTTTGAAACTAAATTGCCTTCAGACATGAGCCAAAGTATATTAACATTATGCCGTTGCTCCTACATTTGTTTTTTACATGGTATAGTCCACACATAGTAGCTGCAGTTTTGAGAGAAACACTGAAAGCAGTAAAGCTGGGATAAATTCCATTTAAATTTATAGATTTTGAAGATTGTCATCTCTACCGGTATGCACTTTAAAAACCTACAAGTTTCAGAGGGAGCCTTCCACCACGGATAACTTCTTTCCTGACCTTCTTATACTTCACTGAACCTAAAGACTCAGAAGAAAAGGTAATGATTTCAAAATGTGTATATACTTTCATAAAAAATGGGAACTCAAAGAATTTTAACCTCTCAGTTTAGTACCAGGTGCAAGGAAGCCTTTTGTTTAAAGTAAGCTATGGCCATTGTTACACATAGTTTAATTAGAAAGTTTGAAAAACTGAACTGAGTAGTAAATTGTTAAATGTTTATGGTGGCTTGAAAAGTGTTGAGCACAACATCTTTTCCTTGTTTTGGTGGATTGAGGTTTGTTTAATAACAAGAGAGAAGCATCATAATCTATTATAGAAAATGTATAAATATATGTATCTCTCCCTCTCTCATTCTCTTCAAACGTGTGTGTGTCTGTGTGTATGTAGAATTAGAGTAATTTATATAGTATACAAAAGGGAGGTGTTGTGTGAGTCTGTTAAGCTGCTGCACACAGCGCATACACTCAACATTCTTCTAATAGTAATGAACTTTGTTAGAGTCGTTTGGGTGAGTTGTTGATGGTGGCTTAATTTCAGAAAGTTTAAGGTGATTTTGAATCAAACTCTGATGTTAAAGTTTTATACTTTTTATTCTTAAAAAAATGGGTGCTGATGTAAAACTGAAGGAGTTGGGTCTAGGAATGTGGTACGGTACAGCTGCTGCACTAGCAGAGTTCCTGCAGGTGGGTGAGGCTGATGCTACTGTGCTGCACATGCAGTGACAGTCACATGTGAGAGGAGAAGGTCAGCTAGCTGGACTGGACAGTGTGTTTCTGTCTGCTGAGGAGAAGAGGACAAGACTCATGTAGCCCTCCCAGTTTCAAGGTCAGGTGAAAGGTGTTAGGGTTCAGAAGAATGTGTTACCCTTGAGCTTTTGTGTGTGTGTGTGTGAGGGATGTACTACTGACATTTGTGATGTGAAGCACATTATGAAGCATGCAGATAGAAACTCTGAACAAGGGAACACACTCCATTTAATGTTGTATTACAGTTCTGCAATCGCCTACAATGTTTTTTCATGCTGAATTGAATCCACAGTGTGTGTGTATATGTCTGTCTGTGTCTGTTGAACCTTTTGTTGTTTTCTGGTTGCAAGTTGCAGTGAATCTGAGCATGGTGGCATCACCCCGCTGGTTAGTTTTTGACATGTTTCCTGGGTGGTTCATATATCTTTATTGAATGGTGCACTACTGTATTTGTGTGCAAAATTTTTATTGAAAAAGCAAAATTAGTTGTAATTTCTTTATTGTGACCACATGTACGCAACAGTATTTTAGCAAAATGTGGAAAAATAGAAGGGTTACCTATGCCTGATGGTGTGTGTTACTTAAAGCCACAGTTTCCCCTGACTTTATTTATTTATTTATTTATTTATTTTTGCACTATCATAATCTCTGCCATTAAATGGTTCCATTTTGTGCCAGTTCCACTGGATCAATGGGATAAAGTTCCAAGTACATCCCAGCTGACTCCCGTTCAGTTAGTGGCTTAAGGCTCCTGCTGGCTTCTCTTTAGGAATGAGGTTCTGGGGGACATGCTAGAGATAAGACTATCACTGTGTTGCCAATGGGGATACTAGAGATCACACAGTTCATTGCCAAACTAAGTTTCTGTTGGAGTTACAGATAAGGGTTGCATTATTGTAGAGATGGGTATACCCCTTTGAAGAAATCTGTATCATGATGACGCCTGCACAAATAGTTGACACTCAAATCATTGATCAGAAAGCGTTGAACATCTGCGCCCCCCCCCCTTTTGCAGATTCCTGGATCCGCCACTGCATACTATCTAACAACGGTACAAAAATCAAACCCACCAATCAGACCAAGCTACTAGGGTAACCATAGATGACTCACTAAATTTTGATAAACACATTTATCTGACCATCAAAAAAAATCCACTCTAAACTAGGCTCTCTGTACAGGGTTAAACCTTAACTTACACAATAAGCTAGACTGGCTACTGCAAGATCCCACTTGCTTTTTACCCTCCTATACTGCTCTGAGGACTTTACTAACCTATCAAAAACCAACCTAAATAAACTAGACTCCTGCTATAACAGAATAGCTAAGTTTGTCACCAACCAACCCCACAGAGCACACCACTACACTGCTCTCTGACAGCTCAACTGGCTAGAACTTCCCAACCTATTATTACTAAAACAACTTTCACTTGCCCATAAAATCATATTCAACTCTACCGACTGCCCAACTCTATCAAACCTAGCCCAGCCAAACACAAACTGTAGACTCCTCAGGTCATCCAACAAACTAATGCTAAAAGTAACCCAGTCTCACAACTATCACGGAGACTCCCTCTACTCCCATAAAATAGCCAAAGATTGGAACACCCTTCCTCAACAGATAACTAAAACCCCCAACCTGTCCACATTTAAAACTACCCTAAAAGACTATTTAAATGATAACTGGTGGCTATGCCCCTGTATTGCTCCCAACTAATATTCTTCCTATTTTTTCCCACTCATCTCACATATGTTAGCCCAAATAGTGCTCATCCTACATAGGGCTATCCCACTGTCTGTCTTGTCTTTATTAATCTTTGTTCCTTCAGATGACCTAACTTGTAAAATACATGACCAATTTTGGTGTTTCAGAAGTGACTCACCTTGTAAATCTACATGACTAATGTACCTCATATATATTGTAAAAAAAAACAAAACAGTATTCCTGTATGCCTGAAACATGCATGTTTATATTGTATTCTGTTATTATATTTTGCTGTAATATTTTTGTTAACCTCATTTACATACTGTTAGCAATGTACTTCTTAAACTAAGTTTACTGATTGTACCTTAATAATGTTCTTTTTGTCGTGGAGTTTTTCTCCCCGGGTCTCCGCTGAAAACAGAGTTTTTTCAACCCAGTCGGACACTACCTGGTTAACAAATGTAAATAAATAAATTAAATAAATACATTTTTTGAGGGCTCAAGCCATACCCACTGGGAGTTGAAAGTATTCACTCAAAAGTGCTGTACTGGAGGAAATTAGTTAATTGTAGCCCTCGCTTAATGTTTTTGGGTTACAACATGTTACAGCAGCAGGGATCAAGAGACAAAGAGACAGTTTCACACCTAAAGAGAACCACATCCTAAATAGATGCCCTCGGGACATATGGCAAATGTCTGTTTGGAAAGGAGGGACAAAGTAGGTAGAGAGAGAAAGCTAAACATGGACTCAATTAATGGAGGATATCAATGTTGCATTGGGAGGGAACCACACATTTTCACAGAGTAGGAAAAGAGCAAATGATCTTATGGGACATGCAAGGACCAAAGCTAGGCAGAATGCAATTGCTTGTAGCAGCACTATTGGGGTCCCTTCCGTAATCCAGCAATTAGCACTTGATAAAGAGGACCTTCTTTCCATAAGGGGTGATGAGCATGATACAGATGATGATGCCACAGGAATCATCAGAGAAGGTGTTGGACACCAGTACTTTCAGACCACTGCAGCACCTACAGTGTGGCACACTAGGTCAGTGCATGCTCTCAGTATATATGGAAAATGTTTGGAAAGGGGGAGGAAAGCAGGCAAAGAGGGAGCAGCCGCACTCAAGAAGTCTAGTCTCAGGACAAATGTTGTGTATGCATACAGGTAAAATCAACTAAAACTAACTGGTACTTTTCACAGTTCTGCACAAGTTCCAACTCCTTCCCCAGTAGTGAGATGACATTCCATGTTCCAATAACCAGTTTCCCTGCCATGGTCTAGCCCATCTTAACCCATTCTAGTACTGCTTTGATTGACATTGCACCTGACTCCCACCTTCTCCTTACAGGTGGTAAGCTCACATGAAATCTCTATGCTCTATACATAAACATACATAGTGGGTACATGCTAATAGGAAATGTGCCAATTATCAGAATTTTACTTCACCAGAAGTAGAAGATGTACAGGAGAACAAATAAGTAGAAAAAACACACACACACACACACACACACACACACACACACACACACACACACACCATGGAAATGACTAATGATCTAATGGAGAATAGCTTGGCCATATGATATCCCCTCCCTTTTGCTCCTGTAAATTATCTCTTCTGGGCATGATTACTAAGAAGTATAGGTTGATTCATCAGTTGTCATTCCCAGGAGATACTTTGGAGAATACCAGCATTTTAAAGTAGAGATGAGTGTGAAATGTGCATCTTAGAACAACGTGGTCAAGTTAGTAAGATCAGTGAAGGACTGCTAATTAGCAAAGTTGGACACAGAGGCAACCTTTCTCTTATTGCCCATTCAGGACTGTCACTTGCTGGGGGAGGGTGCATCTGCATACTATTTTTTTTTTTCTGAGAAGGTAATGCCCATGGGATGTGCAGTGGCATATGCAGTGTTTGAAAGGTTTGGCATAGCCATGCATTGGATTTTGGAATTGCAGTCTCAGAGGTGCAAAGCAGTGCATTACCTGTATTCTTTCCTGGTAGGGGGTGGGGACAGCCACTATCAAAATAGGTATTAAGGGGTATGAGGGACTTTGTGAAAGACTGAAGGTTCACTTGGCAGAAGACAAGGCAGATGGTCCAGTTAAAACCCTGACATTTCTAGGGATATAAACTGATGTTCCTTCACAAAAGCTCAGGTGAGAGTTAAGACGGATGAAAAAACTACCATAAAAATCATGGAAGTACAGGGTAGAAGCAAGGTTAAAGTGAGTGATGACAGGGCTTTTAAATGTTGTCTCCAGGCTTGTAGCTCCAAGGCGGCATTTATTAGATTGCACGCCCATTTGCTGAAATGTGTCTGGCAGAAGCATCACTGGGTATGGGGAACAACACAGGTCAGACAGGACTTGTCAGCATGTTTGTAATTTCTAAACTGGTAGAATGGGCTATCCTTTTGTCAGGAAGACTGGACTACCAGCTGAGACAATGAATTGTGTACAGATGCAGCTGGCTCAGCAGGGATGATGGCATACTTGGGATGACAGTGGTTCATGGGTCAGTGGGCAGAGAGTTTGGGAAGTGTAGTCCACAGGGACATTACATTTGTATATCTTATGCTTATCTGAAAAGCTTTGGTGGTATGGACTTGTCAGCTTCTCAGTACAAAAATAAGATAATAAAAAGAGGCTGCAGCTGAGGTAACTTAGGAAATCTGGGAGAGTGGCAATGGTGAGCCGATTGGTTGATTAAGGAGTCACAGACTCGCAGCACTACAGAATCTTATAGATGTGATGATATGGGCAACTGCCACTATAGCTAGCTGGAGTTTTTTAAAGAATGATATATCCTTTGAATATCAAACTGATTTATACAAGAATGATATGTCCTTTGAATATCAAACTGATTTATACAAGATGCTTGTGTTACAAATGTATGAGAACTGTATGTCATTTGTATATCAAACTAATTTGTACAGATGTTTGTGCTGAAAATGTATTGGTGAGGTTTGCTTGTGTTAAAATGTATCAACAGTGCACCTTGCTGAAATTAAGAGAAATGTACATGTATTATTGCAACTTAATTAAATATATATGTTTTAATATAGGATACTACCACGGAATAGGTTAACTTTAAGAAAAATAAGGGAAATGTAAATGAGCTGTTAAACCATTAAAACTGTACCCCACAGTGCTGAATAGAACTGGAAACAATAGGTCTGGGAAAGAGCCTTTGTCCATTAGCTCAGTGAAAAGTGGGGAGACCTCAAGCACTGCCATAAACATTTGGATGTGTATTGTGGCCATCTGTGCTAAATTCCTGTGTCAGCTTGTGTCCCTGCCCCAAGTAGCTGACACACACACACACACACACTATGAGATTTGATTTTTCACACACACACACACACACACACACACACACACACACACACACACACACACACACACACACACACACACCTTGGAAAGGCTGGCACATATTTACCTGCTGTGTCCCCTTCTGCCCAGAGTATAAGGTAATTTTCACTGCCATCAGACACTCCACAGTCTGCCACTCTAAAGCCCTTAACAAAGGGTGTCCAATTGTACTGTGCAATATTAATACTAATACAAAAGGTAGTAGTTCACCAAGATGGCTAGGCCTTCTGGAGTGGCCCACACAGTGTCACCAAATAAATATAGGTACTCTCAAAGAATAGATACTTTCTACAAGGACCAGCCACAATAAATATTTTTAAATATATTTAATAACCAATAATAAAAAAGAAGGAAATACTGAATATATAGTTACAGTAAACCACAAAGTTCAAATCATAGAAAATATTGAAATTAATATTGATGGACAGACTCATACAAATAAAGAAAAACACTCTCTGAACTAAGCTTCACTATATTCTTGACTGCATCCAAGATAATTTTACTTTTCCCTGGATAAGTTACTTACTACCACAAGGTAAGATGCTATAGGTGACGGTCTTTCTAGTCAGGCTCCCCAAAACAGAATACTCAATATGCTGAGATTTATCTTTGTAATATGTAAAATATAATTTCCAACAGGGCTGGCAGAATAACCTCATCTGGTTAACTGACTCTAGGTTCTCACAGTATTCCCATTTGAAGATGACGCAGGAATTTAGAACAGACGGCCACAATACACATCCAAATGTTTATGGCAGTGCATGGGGCCACCCCTCTTTCCACTGACACATGATCAATTAAATAACATTACTAACACTTTTGAAACATCCCTCCCTTTAGAACATACTAAATTATTCAACATCTAATAAAATATACAAAGTTCAAAATGAGTAAATAGGCGTAAAACAAATATATGCATTAAATAGAATAAAAAAACAGTTTTTGCTCAAAAGCTTTCAGCTAGACAGCCTATTGAGCAATGCTCATTCAAACCTGGATAATTAAAAGCATTAAAATGCAGTTGCCAATAAAGTTCCCTGGCTTCCAGTAACAAAGACCAAACACTTCCTCTTTTACTAGGTATAACCTGATCCAACACAAAAAAATTAAATTCAAGATTTGACTATAGTGAAATATGTTTTGCAAGTGCATTAGTAGTATGGGTGTATATCAGATGATCAAAAGATGAATTTAGTGAATGGCATTTACATCAAAAATGCCATTCTGTGAATTCACTCTTGTGGGGGTGCCCCCACTAATTATGTATACCAATTCCGAGATTGCACTACAGTGAGGAAAGGGCAAATTTTCCGATCTTCACTGTACTGCGATCTCACTATAACAGTTCGCTGAATGGAATTTTCAATGTAAATGCCGTTCGCTGAATTCTTCTTTCGATTATGTGATATAGACCCTAGTAGTACTATTCCACCTTATGTCATAGATATGTTCATTGATCCGCTGTTTTAAAGAATGTTCAGTTTTTCCAATATAATATGAGTTACATGCCTGACATAAAGCTATGTAAATCACACCTTTAGATAAACACTTAAAGTTGTTCTTTATCTTAAAATTGTTGCTGTTTTGATGTAACAGATGAGACAGGTGCAGGAAAGAAAGGAAAACATGATTATTAAATTATGTTTTTTCTGTATGTGAAGTGTTTAGTCATGGATTTAGGATTGCCACCTTTCATTGTGGCTATAACCAGACTTAGGTCACACCCCCAGCACCTCCCATAACCCCACCCATTCTCTGCCCACTTTCCACCCATTACATGACATCATCACATGAGGGGCACACCCTCTTTTTTCCGATTCTGATGCCTTTTTTCCTACAGATTTAACAAACTCCGATAGTCTGTTTCTTTTTTTGAAACAGAATACTGAAGTTTGTATGGTGTTTTCTGGACTACTGGACAAACAGTTTGATTTCTAGATAGCCAGAAAAAAAATAGATAGGTGACAATACTAGATGGAATACAGGGAAGAAAAAACACTTTTTTTGGAAAGAAAAAAGATAACTTTTGAGTGGAGTTCTCCTTTAAGACAGATATAAGTAAGTAGTTCAGAGTAACTAGTGGGTCTAGGGGATGAGGAGGGAGACACAAAAATATTAAAAAGGGGAATGGTCACCCAGAACTCCACTAGTAAAATAATATAGGAAAATGTATGATAAATCTGAAAAATGAATGCACAGAATCAACATGGATGAAAAGAAAAAATGATGAGGTTTATTAACTAGGGTTAGCACTTGCATTATTGTCAATTAGAGCTTCTTCAGAACCAAAGAAAGTGCACTTTACCAAATATTTTAAAGATACTCACTAAGTCACATGATTAGCTCACATGATTAGTGTAATCACCTACTAAAACATTCAGTTAAAATTAATTTAAATACAAACACAAATATAAACTACAATACATCATTCTAAGAAAACTGTAATAAATATATTAAAATGTAACCAAAAACTAATAAATAATTATTAGTTAAAATGTTAAACAACTCAAATAAAAATATTAAATATTGTTCATAATCTTGCTGATTTCAAGCTCAAGACATTAATAGATACATGTTCATTCAAACCTGGGTCCCTGGTAGCATTCAGCAAAAGATGCTAATGCATTTCTCTGGACTTCACTTTATTTTTTCAGTCTCCATTGTATACTTTCTCTAAAACAAGGAACATTTTTTGTTTTAAATTCACTCATTTTTTTAATGTTTACACAAAGCATTTGTCATATCATCCCTTTTAATGGTATATTAATGATCATAAGTCTGATTCTGTTTTGCTCACAGAAAAAAAGCAAGAACAAGTCAAACAACCAGCTAAATATTCACCCCTGTAGTTCCACAATTATACATTCCATTACATAAATTACTCTAGGATATATAACAACAGTGGTATTGACACTATCTAATATATATCTACTTTTAGAAAACATTCCACATTTTTATTATCCACCAAAAGGGTGAAACATTCTTATAGTGAGAACTGACCCCCTTCTCCAAAATGCCTTTCAGGTTCTGTTCTTGCTTGTATTCAAATCTTGTCTCACATCTATTAAATGCACAAAACCAAACACAGCCATCCAATTTCTAAGGTCAGCCTTTTTCACTTTACATACATTGGGCCCAAAAGGTAAAATCATGGTCCTAGTATAATCTACCTTATGATCTGCATTATTATTAAAAGAGGTAATTGATTCAAGATACCTTAACAGGAGTTTAAAATCAGTACCCTACCTGTGTTTGATCTGCATCATTACATCCAATAACTGGTCAGGGGATCACCTTTCCTTCAAAATCCATCTTACCCTGTCACATTCATCACAAAAATTGGGCATAATCAGAAATGATCCTAGATAGCCTAATGGCCAGACCTTTCACTAGGCTCCTCTTTTGCCACATGGGGTGACAACATGTGCAGTACAAATAACTATTGGGGAAAACATCTTTCCTATAAATGCTAGATTCAAGTCTCATTTCCATCACATTCTTTGAAATTTGCACATCCAAAAAAACTAAAAGATTGAAAGTGTGTGGCACTGTTAACTTGATAAATGCTACTGTACTGTTGATAAATAATAATAAAAAAAACTTATCAAACTTGTCCTTTGCCCCAGACCATAAAATAAAAATGTCATCCAAAAATCTGAAGTACAATTCAACCTTAGACTAAAATGAACTAATAAAACATATATTTTTTTTGCCACCACTACATCACAATGTTGGAAAACACCAGGTCTGATGAAGTGCCAATCGTCACACCCTTCATTTATTCATAACATTCCCTCTCAAAGTATGCATACTTTGATTTTCAACACAGTTTCTATACTTTCTTCTAAAATAACAATGCCTCTTTGTATTTAATGATTTATCACAGTAACTAAAGTATCATGAAACAAGTTCATGCCTGAATCATAAGCTATTACCAAAATAGATCTTTTACATTAATAGTTGCCAAAATGTAACTGTGATTATAAACACGTCAACTTTATTAAAAAATCCCATGAGTTCTTTAAAATGTCTGGTTTATAAAAAAATGCTTCAAATTATTGTATACCAGTATTGCCAAAGGATCGATTATGGAACCCCTAAAAGCAACAATCAGATACAGTTGTGGGCGAAACTGATCCTTATGTGTCTGAGGAATTCCTAAAAAAGAACAAAAAAGAAAAATTATAGGATTGTTGACACTCAAAAATTTAAACTCATCTTTGATTAAATCCTGCTCTTTATACAATTCCTGGAGCTAAAAATCATCTTCCTATGAGCAATTTTTATTTCATGCCTAGCTATTGATCTAAAAATATTCTAGTTGTCAAGCATTTTGGCCAAGTAGCCAAAACTATTAATAATCACCACTCATCCCCACTTATCAGGTTTCATAATGCAAATAGATTTGTCCTCCAACAATGCTTTTACCAACAAATGCTTATCCACAGATAAATTAAAAAAAAACTTCCTGTGATTATTCTTTAATAATAATGCCTGTATATCTTGCTCACAAGCAATGTTAAACACTGAAAATGGGAGCAAGAGTGGATGATTAGAAATACTTTTTTTCTTCAACATGTCTTTGATACAGCCCCTTATGCGCTGAAAAGAGCAGACCAAAATTCAATTTCTTAGAAAATAATTTTAATTCCACAAAAATGTTCACTAAATTTTGTCTACCTGATGGAACAAAGGAACAATCTTTCAAAAACAAGTTAAGAAATGCTTGGTCAATGTCTGGATAACTGTAGTTGTACATTTGTAGCCCTTGAATATCAAAAATAGTAAATGTGCAATCATTCGTCAAAATTGTTATTTGCACTTGCCTCTCCTCAGATATTGATTCCTGTATTTAATCTGATTCCATTATTCTCACTCCTCATCATAAGAGCATTGGTCCCATTTTGTTTCTTCCAACATATTCTGATCACTTCTGGAAGCTAAGTGACTGGATTTGTGTAATGAGCATTCTTCTAAAAAAAATCCTCATTAACACCTTCCACACCATCTTCCTCATATACAGTAACAGAAATTGAGGCAATTTCAGGCGAATCCATGGGAACAGTGTTAACTATGTTATTGTTCCTTATCAGTGTAACAGGATAAACATTTTTTTTTTCTCATAATCATTTTTATTCCTTATCAGCTTTTTGTTCTTGCATTTAATAACAGCATCAAATGTAGAATCCACTATGCAAAACATATTATTATATTCCTTTTGAACAGATGTAAAAAGTAAAGTGTTAAGTTATTTCATGCTAGAGCTTATTAATATAGTTCATTAATTTTGCCAGCTGTCTCTCATTGTCACGCACAAAGAATGTCATAAGCTCTTTACCAGTTCTATTGAATAAATCAATCAGTTCAACATGCAGAATGGAATTACTATTTAACTGTAGCCTCCAAACAGGCTTCGTGTCTCATGAATGGAGAAAGGCGACAGTCATCCCTCTTCACAAAGATGGGTCATCTACACACCCTGGAAACTACAGACCCATAAGTCTCACTATTCTTATATGTAAAGCCATGAAAAGAATTATCATGGAGATAATCAATAGAGGTATAATAAACCTCCAGACATTGGACCCTACCCAGTTTGGTTTCGTCAAAGGTAGATCATGCCTACTCAACCTGATGGACTTCTTTGAAAAGGTCACCAAAGCAATGGATGAGGGCAGAATCATTCACACTGCCTACCTTGACCTGGCCAAGACATTTAACACAATACCCCACTTGGCCATTGTTGACAAACTCAAGAGGTTAGGTACAAACCTGTATGTCACCCAGTGGTTAGCCAACTGGCTCACAGACAGGATCCAGGAAGTTAGAATTGGGGAGTTCACCTCTACAAAGAGGCCAGTTGCAGCTAGAGTCCCTCAGGGATCAGTCCTTGGACCACTCATTTTTGACATTTACTTCTCAGGAGTCAAGGCCAATGTCAGTGGTCTCTGGCTGATGAAATTTGCAGATGACTGCAAATTAGGAGCTGTCATTGAATCTCACACTGACACAAATATTCTCCAGGAGGGGCTGGCACAGACAAATAAATGGTGTCAGAGTCATGGACTAAAACTAAATGCTAAGAAATGCATAATAGTATCCTTTGGGAAGTCATCCATCCCTGGTAACTATAATATTGACAATACACTCCTTAGAGTTGACCCAGTAGTCAGGGACTTAGGGACGCACATAGTAATCTAGCCTTTGACCATTATGTGTCTACAGTGGTGAGGAAATGATTCTATGCTGCGCAACTTATAAACAAAGGTATGGAATCTAAGTCCAAGGAAGTCATTGTTCCACTGTATTCGGCCTTCATCAGACCTATCATTGAGTACAATATGTACCTAACCAGGCATATCCAACAACTGGAATGTCCAAAGAGGTTCCTCACTAAAAGAATACAGAGCATAAGTAAAATGTCCTATGCACATCACCTCAAGGCCTTATTCCTGTATTCTGTCTCCTACAAGCTTTTGAGGGGAGATCTATGCCTGGCATACAGGGCATTATCAGACTCCACTCTGATGAACCTCCTGCATATCCACAAAACAAACAGCACCAGAATTACCCATTCTAAAGACTTAAACCTTGCCTGTGAAATAAATAGGACCTGCTGGAGAGATAGGTATGTATCCCAGAGACCACCCAGTCTATGGAACAGGCTCCCCATCCATGTGAAGCAGAGTTCCTCTCTAACCCAATTCAAGTGCAATTTGGACAATTGGATGGGAAACCGGAAATTCATTCCTGGTTTGGCACATGTGTCTCTAATACACACAGGTAACCTGTAAATGGTTTATCTCCCAGGCCTATGCTTACACTTATCAAGGGTATCAAAACTTGTCAGAGATTTGGAATACATGGCTAGGCTTAAAAAGGTCCCTGTGGTTATTAGCTTAGTATGAACCTATGAACCTAAATACTCCGCTAAAAAAATCCATCATCCAACTGCCAGTTCCTTTATTTGAGTAACAACTTCTCGTATTGATTCAGTATTTCAAAGTTCCCTCAAAGTTAGGTAATGCCAGATGTTTCTTAATTTAGTTATATAAAACAATGTTGTTCTTAGCTACAAATATAACCAGTCCACTGCTAATACTGCTCACAACAATAATAATATTCAATACACTGCCAGTGTCTCCACTATTGGATTTGACTTTTGTTATTCATTGTGCAGTTGGGGTATGCCTTCTCAGGATTTATTTGAGACACATTGTTGGAAATTAGGGAATGCACCTGAAGAGCCTCCATGTTTGAGTGAACTTTCAAATTTAGTTAAACTGTTGTAATCAGTTAATAGTTAGAATGGACAATGTGCTGTTAGTAGCCATTAATAAGGCACCCAATCTGATCCTGCACCTGCTATTGTTATTTATGATGTAAATATAGTAGATGGGACTAACAGAAGTTTCAAAAGGCAAGACTCTGGAGGACTTGGCAGTTCAGACAGTAAGTTACAGTCAAAGATGGCAACTTCTAGCTTTGCGGTGAATCATACCATCTGATTTTATACTGTGGTTGATGATTCTGCTAGGGTATTGGGTGCAGGCCTTATTGTTTATCTTCATGCTTGGCTCCATCAAACTGAATTTGCTGAAAATGCCAAAGCCCTGTTCTTGAATGTCACCTCTGACAGATACCTGATCTTTGGACATTTGGCAAAAGCTGAGGCAGAAAAAGAGGAAAATGAAGAAGGGCAGTGTACTCACGTAAGCTGGAATGAAATGCAATGACCATCAGTACCATTTTCAAGAATAGCCTGCAGCCTAGTGGGTTACAGCACCCACATCAAGGCAATTTTAAAATCCTAAAAATCATTGCTGTGGATGTGGCAATTTTCAGAATGAACATGCTCCTACAGGACATGGTTCTTAGGGGAACCATAATTTATCACAACTCCCTCCTTCTGGGGGGCAGTCTTTGCATCCCTGATACCTTCTTTAATTGTTCCACTCTAGAGGTAGCTGGGGAATGTCAGTGTTGCCACCTGTTGGCATGGAAGTCCATTACTTACAAAGAGGCATCATATCTAGAAGCAATTCAATTCCCTTTTTTGCCCCAGTCCACATTCTCTTCCTCTTCAGGACATTGAACCCCATCAAAGAGTTGCAGCAAAATAAGAGCTCCAGAGCCTGCTTTCCAGGAGATCCTGCAAGATTAGAAAATCCATGTTTTTTACTTAAAGTTAAGTCAGTATAGTATCAAGGAGCCTTTTAAAGGACCATGAAGCAGTCTGTCCTTCCCTCTCTGTCCAAAGGAGACTGGAAGTGCTTTTTGGATCTTCAGGATGCATATCTGCACATCAAAATCACAAAGGAGCACAACCGATTCATTTTCAGTTCAGGACACTCCCATTTAATCTCAGCACAATGCCTAGAATATTTACTAAGCTATGTCCACTGATGTAGCAGTTCTCTGACTCCAAGGCACCAGAGTCTTTCCGTATCTGGACGACTGGTTCCTAGCAGTTTCATTCATGGAAAGCCTGCTTGCTCCCAGAGATTTATTTCTCAGCTTGTTTTATAACTGTCAGCCATGTAAAGACTCTCTCTGAAATCCTGACTTGTTGCGTATATCTTCCTATGGACAACAGTCTTCTCATCAAAACTAC